>NC_138140.1:53595197-53641230 GCF_964188305.1 Podarcis bocagei | reverse complement strand
GGCCGTGTCCAGAAAGTGGGGGGGGGATGAGTGTTCAGACCCCTGGGCTTTCAATTGTGGGGTGCCTCAGGGTTCTGTCCTATCCCCCATGCTTTTCAACATCTACATGCAGCCGCTGGGAGAGATCATCAGGGGGTTTGGACTGGGTGTTCATCAGTATGCAGATGACACCCAGCTCTACCTCCCCTTTAAATCAGAACCAGTGAAGGCGGTTGTCAGAGCTGCTTGAAGATCCTAGCTCACAGAGGATCACGCTAGCCAGCGATCATTAAGTAAAAGTCTTTATTGAATTGCAGTTTCCATTCTCACGCTGCTGCGCGCAACTCTACGTCTAGTAGCTAGATCGGCGAAGCTCCGTCTGAGTCTCCGCCCCTTGTGCACCAACTTAATATCCTAGCCCTGCTCCACCTTTTCCGCCTGACTGTCCTCCTCTGGGTCCCTCTACCCCCCGGGGTTTCTTCCTTCCTGGATTCTTCTGACGCTGACCCGGACCCTCCTGCCTCCTTGCGCCGGGCTTTAGGACCTGGTTCCCTTTCCGGGCTGCTTACTGCGCCGCCTTCCTCTGCATTTGAACTTGGCGCGCGCGCCCAACCTTCCACATTCCTCTTAACCGTTTCTTCGCTCCCCGATGGAGGTGTGGCCACTCCTGACTCATGCCCTCCCTCCTGTGGTGAGCTGCCAGCGCTTGCCCCCTGGCTCCCTTCTTCTTCCCTGCTCCCTGGCGGTGACGCTGGTCCCGATTTCCAACTGCTCTCCCCTGAGTCCCCTCTGGCTCTATCTTCCTGGGGTGCCCCCCTAGACTCCCCCCTTGCCCTGGCCACTGGTGCTCCTTTCTGTGAATCCTCTGATTCACTGGAAAGACTAGGAGATCTCGGGTCGTCGTCATCACTCATCTTTTCTTCTGCCTCCTCCCCTTCGCTCTCTGTTTCCTCCCTTGGCCTTGCCTCTGCTCCTAAATCCCTGACATCCATCCCCCCCTCGAAGCCCCCCATTCCCCCCTCCCCTCCTTCCGGTGCTGGAGCTGGGTGCTGCTGTTGCAAAGGGACGAACGTCGGATATCGTTCGCTTCCCGTGGCGGGCCTCCATCTGAAGTCTCGCGGGTCTTCCTCCCTGCTCTCGTCGACGACGGTCACCTCCGCTTCCATCTCTGTGCCGCCGTGCTCGAAACCAGGGTCGTCCCCGAAAACGTCCATGTCCGTTTCTCCCTCACTTCCTCCTGGCGGCGTTGCTCGTCCTGGGCCTTCCAGCCACCTTCTGCGGAACTGCTCCTCTGGTCTATCGTCCCACCAATACGAGGGTTCTGATGCAGATCCCGAGGGTGACCCCTCCGGGGAACGGACGTCTTGTGTCGGGTCCTCTTCCGAGTCGAACCCCCGGAAAGTGCTGGCCGAAAGCGTGGGCGTGAAAAGCCAGTCGTCGAAAAAGTCTGCTGGCATAGGTCTATGTGGGAAGAGGGCATGAAACTCGTCTTTGAGTAGAGGTTCGTCCAAGGCGTAGCCCGGCACCCAGCTGTTCGCACTGGCCGGGGTGCCCTCCTTGGCGAGAAAGTATTCTACCCCCTCTTCCCCCCATCTGGAGTCCAAAATCTCCGTGACTTCGTTGATGCGCTCCTTCTGTGCCACTCCCGCGTGCCCTGTTCTGTCTCTGACCGGACTCGGCGCCGTTCCGGGTTCCTGGAACCTGTGCGGTGCCTTGTAGGGAGTGAGCACCGATCTGTGGAACACCGGATGCATTCTGGAACCCTCCGGAAGTGCCAGTCTGAAAGCTACCGGGTTGACCTGCTCTTCGACTTGGTAGGGCCCCAGTTGTTTATGCCCTAGTTTCTTCTTGGCCAACGACCTGGCCGGCACTGCGTGGGCTGCTAACCAGACCCAGTCTCCCACGTGGAGCTCTTCGCCAACCCTTCTGTGTCTGTCCGCTTGTACCTTGTATGCGTGTTTGGCCAGCTCCAGGTGGCGCCTCAGCTGATCGTGGACTTCCTGCAGCTCCGACGCGAACGCATCTGCCGTCTGCGGCTCCCCCTCCCCCATTCTTTCCAGTCCCGGGAAGGTTCTGGGGTGCCTCCCGTTGTTGGCGAAGAACGGCGTGACCCCCGTGGACACGTGCTTCGTGTTGTTGTAGGCGAACTCGGCAAGCGGCAGGTAATCCACCCACGTCGCAGGCTGTTGATTCGCATAGCATCTCAGGTACTGCTGCATGATGGCATTGACCCGCTCCGCTTGCCCGTTGGTCTGCGGGTGTCTCGCTGACGCCAGGTTGATCTTGACGTTCAGGAAGCCCATCAGCTTCTGCCAGAAATTCGAGATGAACTGCCGCCCGCGGTCGGACAGAATGGACCGTGGCAGACCGTGAACCTTGAACACGTGGTCTATGAACAGTTTGGCGGTTTGCTCCGCCGTGGCCACCTTAGCACACGGAATGAAATGGGCCATCTTGGAAAACAGGTCCACCACCACCAGCACTGCCGTCTTGCCCCTCGAGCTGGGCAGATCTGTGACAAAGTCCAGAGCCACCCTTTCCCAAGGTTCGACCGGAGTTTGCAGCGGTTCCAACAGTCCGGCCGGCGGTCTGTGCACTGGTTTGGCCCTCTGGCAGGTGTCACACCTCGCCACGTAGTCTGCGACCTCCCCTCTCATTCCAGGCCACCAGAAATCCCTGGCTACTAATTCCACCGTCTTCTCCTTGCCAAAGTGCCCGGCCGTGGGCGCGTCGTGCAGCTGCTGCAGCACCTTGGCGCGAAGGTCGTCTCCCGGCACGTAGATGGCCCCTTTACGGATGAGCAATCCATCTCGTAGCTGGAAACCGTCGGCCACAGCCTTGCCCCTTTGCACCTCTGCCATCTTTGCTTGCGCGAAGGAGTCATCCTGCAACGCTCGTCGCACCGCCTCCAGGTCCACGGTGGCCGCGGCGCACGCCCATACTGTTGGTGCGAAGATGTGCATGGCTGCCGCTGGCGTTGCGTCCTCCAGATACTGTGGCTTACGGGAGAGGGCGTCCGCCATGATGTTAGTGTCCCCCGGGACATACTCTATGCGGAAGTCGAAGTTCGCAAAAAACTCAGCCCAGCGTATCTGCCTCTGGTTTAGGAACTGTGCCGTGCGCCAGTGCTCCAGATTCTTGTGGTCCGTGCAAACCTGCACCGTGTGCTTGGCGCCGATCAGGAAGTGCCGCCACGCTTTGAACGCTGCATGAATGGCCAGCAACTCCCTGTCCCAGATGGTGTAGTTCTGCTCGGACTTGCTGAGCTTCCTGGAGTAAAACGCTCCCGGTCGCCACACCCCCTGCTGGTCCTTTTGCAGCAGGACCGCCCCCACGGCTCTGTCCGAGGCGTCTGTCTCCACCCTCATCGGCCTGCTGGGGTTGACGTGAAGCAGCTGCTCTTCCGAAGCGAAGAGACGCTTGAGTGCCTGAAAGGACTGCTCCGCCTCCTCCGTCCAAACGAACTTCTTTTTCTTGGAGCTAAGCGTGTCTGTGATGGCCGCTGTCTGCATAGCGAAGCCCTTGATAAACTTGCGATAGAAGTTCGCAAAGCCGACAAACCTTTGGACCTCTTTCCGGTTGCGTGGGCTCTTCCAGTCCAATACCGCTCGAACCTTGGCGCTGTCCATGGCGAGCCCCTTGTCAGACAACATGTAGCCCAGAAAATCCACCTCCGTCACGTCGAATTGGCACTTCTCCAGCTTGGCGTAGAGCCTATGTTGCTTTAGTCTGGTCAGCACTTCCTTGACGTGCCTGTCATGCTCCTGCTGCGATTCCGAAAAGATCAGGATGTCATCTAAGAAACAGACGCACGTCTTGTAGAGAAGTCCCGCCAACACGTGATGCATGAAAGCTTGAAAAACGTGGGAGCCATTTTGCAGTCCAAAAGGCATAACTCTGTATTCGTAGGTACCCAGTGGCGTGAACATGGCCGTCTTCCACTCATCTCCCTCCCGCATGCGAATGAGGTTGTACGCCCCTCGCAGGTCTAATTTGGTGAACACTTTTCCCTTCCGCACCTTCGCCAGGAGGTCGTCGATTCGGGGCATGGGGAAGTCCGACGGCTTGGTCACACTGTTTAAAATGCGATAGTCCACGACCAGTCTTTTTTGGGGCGTGTCTCGCTTTTTAACAAAGAATACAGGACTGCCCCCCGCTGCCTTGGACTCTCGGATGAAACCGCGCTCCAAATTATGATCGATGAACTCTTTGAGTTCCTGCAGCTCGTCCTCCGACATGGAATACAGTTTCCCTTTAGGCAGCGCCGCCCCCGGCAGCAGGTCAATTTTGCAGTCATATGGTCTGTGAGGGGGTAGCCTGTCCGCCTCCTTCTCGCAGAAAACTTCCAAAAATTCTGCGTACTTGTGGGGAATCGCTTGCAGCGTGCCTAGCAGCAGCTGTGACTCCTCTTGCTCTCCTTCCTGCCGGTGCACGATGCAGTGTTCAGCACAAAAGGAAGAGCCGAAGACCAGCTGCCTCTGGTACCAAGCCAGCGTTGGGCTGTGCTTGTCCAGCCAACTCATTCCCAATACAATGGGCGTATCCGATAGTTGAGTGACATTGAAGCTGATGATTTATTTGTGATTCCCAAGTCGCATCGCCATTGGCGGCGTCTGCTTCACCACTTGCCCCCCTAGCAACTCCCTGCCATCCACCGTGACAACCTGCAGGGGCAGTGTGGCCGGCAGCAACTGTATAGCGTGCTTGTCGACAAAGTCCTGCCCTATAAAGTCCGCGTTGCTGCCCGAGTCCACTGTGATGGGCACGTCCATGGTGATTCCATTGGGCAGCTGGAGAGATGCGGTGAGCCTCACCACTGGTTTGGGCGGGAGGGGGTTCACGGGCTGTAAAATCTCTGGGGACTGCGGCACTAACACGTCTGGCTGGGCCCCAGGGCCTCTTCCTCCAGCCAGACTGCTTCGTTTCCCTGCTGTGTTCCTCCTTGCTGCGTTGCTGCAGTCACCATTGCCGAGGCTGCAGTGAGCTTGTGGAGCCTCTGGGGACACTCTTTCGCCATATGCCCTGGCTCCTCACAGACGTAACACTTCCTGTTCCCTCTAGGAGGCTTCGCTTTCACTGCTGCCGGTGCTAGGGCTCTGGTTGCTGACTGAGCCCTTGCACCTCCAACCTCCATAGGTTCGGCTCCTCCTCCTGGCGGAGGCGTGGATTGCGCCCGCGCTGCTTCTCTGGGAAGGAAGGAGGGGCCCCTGGCTGGTTCGCGCCCTCCACGCCCTTCGTCCCTGCTCCACGGGCGTTCTTCCAGCCTCACCCCCACTGCCAGTGCCCTCTGAACGACCTCCTGGGTGGTTCGGGGTCTCTTCCCCCCTCGCGATCTCATCTTTAATCGAGCTGTGCAACCCCTCCCAAAAGAGGTCTCTTACAGGGGCCGAATCTCTGTCCCATTCCAGGGCACTGACCAAGGCGAAAAAGCGGGCATGGTACTGCCTGACGCTGGCCCTCCCTTGTCTTAGCCCATGCACCTCCTTCCGGGCAAGATCCACGTCAATGCTTGATAAAAAACACCCATCCATCGCTTTAATAAAGGCATCTGCATTCTGGAGCGCCGGATCCTTATCTCTCCATAAATTGCGTAGCCATGCTTTAGCATCCCCATGCAAATGAGACATGATGAATCCCACTCTCTCTTGCTCATCTCAAGTCTTTATGCAGCAGTTGCAGTGCGCACAGTACGTCTGCTCTAAAGTTGGGATACTGTTGCAGGTTCCCATCGAAGTGAGAGACCAGCCCGCCTGTGCGTCTCGCCAACCCAATTCCCTCCTGCCGGGGTGTCTGCTTTGTCAGCACATCTAACCTGACCTGGAGATCCCTGCAGGCGGCAGCTGCCTCCTCCTCTCTCTTCCTGGATGCGAGAGCCTCGGCATTCAGTTGTGCCACTGCTTTTCTGAGTTCCTCTATCTGCTGCTCAGCCGTCATGTCGTCTGCCGTTCGTGAGCTCGCTAGTGGGCACCTGCTTCTCTCCCCTCCTCGAGGTTGTAGATGCCCACAATTGAGTGAGACGGAGCTTACTGTCAGAGCTGCTTGAAGATCCTAGCTCACAGAGGATCACGCTAGCCAGCGATCATTAAGTAAAAGTCTTTATTGAATTGCAGTTTCCATTCTCACGCTGCTGCGCGCAACTCTACGTCTAGTAGCTAGATCGGCGAAGCTCCGTCTGAGTCTCCGCCCCTTGTGCACCAACTTAATATCCTAGCCCTGCTCCACCTTTTCCGCCTGACTGTCCTCCTCTGGGTCCCTCTACCCCCCGGGGTTTCTTCCTTCCTGGATTCTTCTGACGCTGACCCGGACCCTCCTGCCTCCTTGCGCCGGGCTTTAGGACCTGGTTCCCTTTCCGGGCTGCTTACTGCGCCGCCTTCCTCTGCATTTGAACTTGGCGCGCGCGCCCAACCTTCCACATTCCTCTTAACCGTTTCTTCGCTCCCCGATGGAGGTGTGGCCACTCCTGACTCATGCCCTCCCTCCTGTGGTGAGCTGCCAGCGCTTGCCCCCTGGCTCCCTTCTTCTTCCCTGCTCCCTGGCGGTGACGCTGGTCCCGATTTCCAACTGCTCTCCCCTGAGTCCCCTCTGGCTCTATCTTCCTGGGGTGCCCCCCTAGACTCCCCCCTTGCCCTGGCCACTGGTGCTCCTTTCTGTGAATCCTCTGATTCACTGGAAAGACTAGGAGATCTCGGGTCGTCGTCATCACTCATCTTTTCTTCTGCCTCCTCCCCTTCGCTCTCTGTTTCCTCCCTTGGCCTTGCCTCTGCTCCTAAATCCCTGACAGCGGTGAAGGTCCTGTGTGAGTGCCTGGAGGCGGTTGGAGGATGGATGGCGGCTAACAGATTGAGGTTGAATCCTGACAAGACAGAAGTACTGTTTTTGGGGGACAGGGAGCGGGTTGGTGTGGGGGATTCCCTGGTCTTGAATGGGGTAACTGTGCCCCTGAAGGACCAGGTGCGCAGCTTGGGAGTCATTTTGGACTCACAGTTGTCCATGGAGGTGCAGGTTAACTCTGTGTCCAGGGCAGGTGTCTACCAGCTCCACCTGGTACGCAGGCTAAGACCCTACCTGCCCGCGAACTGTCTCGCCAGAGTGGTGCATGCTCTAGTTATCTCCCGCTTGGACTACTGCAACGCGCTCTACGTGGGGCTACCTTTGAAGGTGACCCGGAAACTGCAATTAATCCAGAATGCGGCAGCTAGACTGGTGACTGGGAGTGGCCGCCGGGACCACATAACACCGGTTCTGAGAGATCTGCATTGGCTCCCAGTACGTTTCCGAGCACGATTCAAAATGTTGGTGCTGACCTTTAAAGCCCTAAACGGCCTCGGTCCTGTATACCGGAAGGCGCGTCTCCACCCCCATCATTCAGCCCGGACACTGAGATCCAGCGCCAAGGGCCTTCTGGCGGTTCCCTCATTGCGAGAAGTGAGGCTACAGGGAACCAGACAGAGGGCCTTCTCGGTAGTGGCGCCCGCCCTGTGGAACGCCCTCCCATCAGATGTCAAAGAGATAAATAATTACCTGACATTCAGAAGACATCTTAAGTTTTTATTGTGTAACACTGTACTGTTTTTAACACTGATTGGGAGCCGCCCAGAGTGGCTGGGGAAACTCAGCCAGATGGGCGGGGTATAAATAATAAATTCTTATTCTTATTCTTATTCTTATTCTTATTCTTATTCTTATTCTCTCCTCCTCCTCCTCCTCCACCTTCTCCTCCTCCGTCTCTTCTCTTCTCTTCTCTTCTTCTTCTTTTCGCCTCCTCCTGCTCCTCCACCTGTTCCTCCTTTTCTTCCCCCTCTTTTTCTTCTTCTCTTCTTTGGCAATCCCTTTTGTGGGATTGCAGAGGTCAATTCTGGACTCACACGTCCTTCAGCAGAAGGGACATTGGCTTCCAGGCAGGAGTTAATCCCGGTGTGGATTTGCCCAGCGTGCCTTCCTCTTTGCCCGTTTCTCCCTCGCATCCTGAGTTTGAGTGTCCCCAAAGCCCAGGACACATTTGGTCAAGGCTGTTCTCCAATTGGAGCACTCGCAGGCCGGTGTTTCCCAGTTGTCGGTGTTTATCCTACTTTTTTTTAGATTTGCCTTGAGATCTTTCAACTTCTTTTGTTGACCACCAGCATTACGCTTTCCATTTTTAAATTCAGAAGAGTCGTTGCTTTGGATTTGCTTTGAGACAGTCTTTTAAACACTGCCAGCCAGAGTAGTCAGTGCTGGGCCAGTTTAGACCACGAGTCTGGCTCCCTGTAAGGCAGCTTTGGATGTATGAAAAACTGAGCATGGGAATGAAGTGTGGTTTGATTTAAAAGTAAAGGTGAAGGGTTCAGTAAATGTGGCCTGTTTAAACTGGCTCTTTCTACAGAAAGCACGGTAGCTTTCCTATGTCAGTTATCTTGCAGATACAGTGGTGCCTCGCAAGACGAAAATAATCCGTTCCGCGGTTCTCTTCGTCTAGCGGTTTTTTCGTCTTGCGAAACAACCCTATTAGCGGATTAGCGCTATTAGCGGTTTAGCGGCTATTAAAGGCTTAGCGGCTTAGAAAAGGGGGGGAGCGAAAAAAATCGCAAGACTCGCAAGGCGTTTTCGTCTTGCGAAGCAAGCCCATAGGGAAATTCGTCTTGCGAAGCGCATTGAAAAACGGAAAACCCTTTCGTCTAGCGGGTTTTTCGTCTTGCGAGGCATTCGTCTTGCGGGGCACCACTGTACTTGTTAGACCAGGAGTCAGCAAACTTTTCCAGCAGGGGGCCAGTCCACCCTCCCTCCAGAGATGCATTTTAAATAAACAAAAGGGCACATTCTACTCATGTCAAAACACGCTGGTTCCCAGACTGTCCATGGGCCGGATTGAGAAGGCGATTGTGCCGGATCCGGCCCCCAGGCCTTAATCTGCCTACCCACGTGCTAGACATTTGATTTACGAAGTTGGCCTGCAGGAGAGAATGAGTACAGAGTCAGATCTTGTTATTTTGATTAGTGATAATGGTTCTTTGATCCTAAATATGGCTGATTCTCAGTCATAAGAATAGAAGAACAGACTTGCTGGATCAGACCAATGACAACAACAACAACAACAACAACAACAACAACAACATTTATTATTTATACCCCACCCATCTTTATTAAAATACAATAAAATACAATAAATCTAGTCATCTTGTTTTTGGCATTGGCCTGCCAGTTGCTTCCAGGAATCCCAGTTTAGTGCATGGAGGAAATAGCCACCCATTGCTGTTTACCACCCCCACAACGGCTACTCGGAGGAACTTTCTGTTTGACCTTGGACATTCACTTAGCTATCATGGCTAATTCCCTTTCCTGACAACAACAACAACAACAACAACAACAACAACAACAACAACAACAACAACAACAACAACAACAATATAGCAACAACAACAAAAACAATTTATTATTTATACCCCGCCCATCTGGCTGGGTTTCCCCAGCCACTCTGGGCAGCTTCCAGCAGAATATTAAAATACAATGATTCATCCAATATTCAAAGCTTCCCTAAACAGGGCTGCCTTCAGATGACTAAAAATGATTGAGCCAGAGAGGGAACTTTTAAATAGACAAGCTTTCCATTTCCCTTGTGGGTGCCTCCTCCTAGAGACATTTCTACCTTAAAAATAGTTAATCGGGTCCGGTGGCACACTGTTAAAACCTTTCCCGTTTGGAGTAAGGCGCTCCTGTCGGATTCTGCTTGTCATAGGAGTGTAACAATGAAGCGAAGAGTAGGTGAGTTTTTGTGAGGCTTCCCGGTGCTTGATAACACCTAAGTCTTTTGCATTCATATTGAATGTTAATATCAAAAGGGGCATAAACTCCCTTAATCTACATTTTCATAGAATCATAGAGTTGGAAGAGACCACAAGGGCCATCGAGTCCAGCCCCCTGCCAAGCAGGAAACCCCATCAGAGCACTCCTGACATATGGTTGTCAAGCCTCTGCTTAAAGACCTCCAAAGAAGGAGACTCCACCACACTCCTTGGCAGCAAATTCCACTGTCGAACAGCTCTTGCTGTCAGGAAGTTCTTCTTAATGTTTAGGTGGAATCTTCTTTCTTGTAGTTTGGATCCATTGCTCCGTCTCCGCTTCTCTGGAGCAGCAGAAAACAACCTTTCTCCCTCCTCTATGCTGTCATATCACCCCTTAACCTCCTCTTCTCCAGGCTAAACATGCCCAGCTCCCTTAGCCGTTCCTCATAAGGCATCGTTTCCAGGCCTTTGACCATTTAGGTTGCCCTCCTCTGGACACGTTCCAGTTTGTCAGTGTCCTTCTTGAACTGTGGTGCCCAGAACTGGACACAGTACTCCAGGTGAGGTCTGACCAGAGCAGAATACAGTGGCAGTATTACTTCCCTTGATCTAGATTCTATACTCCTATTGATGCAGCCCAGAATTTTGATGTCCTTCTGGGCTGAAACAGTATCTTTGTAAGGGTGGCAGGCCCTTGGGGTGACAGAGCACATGCTTTGCATTTGCACAGCCCGAGACCACATAACACCAGTCCTGAAAGACCTACATTGGCTCCCAGGACCTTTCCAGGCACAATTCAAAGTGTTGGTGCTGACCTTGAAAGCCCTAAAAGGCCTCGGCCCAGTAGACGTGAAGGAGCACCTCCACCCCGGACACTGGGGTCCCTCTCCCAAGGACCTTCTGGCAGTTCCCTCCCTGAGAAAAGCGAAGTTACAGGGAACCAGGCAGAGGGCCTTCTCGGTTGTGGCATCAGCCCTGTGGATCGCCTGCCCGTCAGATGTCAAGGAAATAAACAACCGTCTGACTTTTAGAAGACATCTGAAGGCAGCCCTGTTTAGGGAAGCTTTTGATATTGGATGAATCACTGCATTTTGATATTTTGTTGGAAGCCGTCCAGAGTGGCTGGGAAAACCCAGCCAGATGGGCAGGGTAGAAATGTTATTATTATTAGTTGTATTATTATTATTATTATTATTATTATTATTATTATTATTATTATTATTATTAGGAAGAGCCCAGGTTCAATACATCACTCTCAAGTAGAGCTGGGAATGTTCTCTGCCTGAATCCCTGAACATCTTCTGCCAGCCAGTGTTGGCAGTACTGAGCTAGGTGAACCCAATGCTCTGACCCAGTATAAGACAGCTTCCTATGTTGTTAGGTACTGGTAGATTGGGGATTTAACTAATGTTACATCTTGTAATGGGATTGTTCAATAAGAGTGCCAGTTATTTAAGATTAAGAACCTTAATCCTGCCTTGCCCCTTATTTCTGAATGTTCTCCTTGTGAATTCTCTCATGCTTGTTTCATCGTTGTGATTTTCGTTTACAAACTTTATTTCACAGAGTCGCCAATCCCAGATGAAGGTGGGTCTAGTATCTATTTGCCTGCTTGCTATTATTTGAACTAACCCCACTAGCCTTGGCATTCTCCCTCAATAGCTGGATTTAAGCAACGGTAACTTCCTGTCTAGAACGGTGTTGCTTAGAGGCCTTCCGTAAGCCACACAGAGCTGCGTTCCTCTTAACCAGGCAATTGCTTGCATGCAGCTGACTTGCTACTTCCTCTTTGAGATCGAAAGAATTCATATGACCTGCTTGCTCATAGGATTATTGTATACACTGCATGAAAACCTTAGGCATGGCCCCTTGGAATATTCTCTGGTGTCTGGTGTAATACAGCCTAGATGCTGCCTCCACCATAGGAACTCCTTACCTGCCTACCTGTTCACCCACCCAGTCTGCTACCCTGCTATTTCTATGAACTGAATCAGAGACCCCAGAGTTGCATGTCCCAGGCAGACATTTTAGGAGTTGTGCCTGCGTCTCAAGAGTTGGAATGAATGAATGAATCTTTATTTGTGTCAGCCATCAGCCATAGCAACAAAACAGGAATGCAATATACAAAGAACAGAAATCAAAAGTCGATGGTATAAAAGACACTTTAGGGTCCTCAATCAGCAGCCAAATAGTGGATCCTCTGATGGCCCCAGCTCAAAACCTGGCAGCCTTTGCTGTCCTGCCAAGAGGAAGGAGGCTGGCAGTGGTTGGGTGACCCAGAATGGACAATGAAAGAGGGGTGAGAATCTCATTCCTCAAGTCTTTATAAAGAGTGCAGACCAGATAGCAAAATTCATGTGAAATGGCTGTTTTAGGGGTTGTTTTTCAAAGTCTCCAATGGAGTAATATATTTTGCATTCCTTTCTATGGGAAAGCACACCTTGGTTTTGGAATGCTTTGGTTTCCAGAACAGATTCAGTTTGAGAACTTAAATCTACCCTGTGCTAAAGTAATAATTCCTTTTTTCAGGCAGCAAGCGCTCTACCTCCTCAGCAAACCTTAAGCAAGCGGAAACTGTCATCAATAAGCGCCTTTCATCCTCAGCAGCACGTCTGAATTCTCCCAGCAAGGGTGAGTGTATGTTTGCCAAACAGCAACAACATAGTATGCTTTTCCACCTTTACAACTCTTCGTGATATTTTGGCCTTAAATTCCCTTTTTTGACTCATTTTGTTAACCCAGCGGACAGTGCATATCTCCACCCATTGGTTGCTGGATATGACAAGGTCCCTTAGAACAGAAGAGTCATGGTAGCACTTTGCAGACCCCCTCAGTTCTGGAATTCAGAAAGCCAAATTATTACCCCTGATTTCTCTGGTTTGCCAGAAGCAGCTTAGTCATGCTGGCCACATGACCCGGAAGCTGTACGCCGGCTCCCTCGGCCAATAAAGCGAGATGAGCGCCGCAACCCCAGAGTCGGTCACGACTGGACCTAATGGTCAGGGGTCCCTTTACCTTTACCTTTATTTACAACATAGTCCACAACAACTCATACATACAAACAAACCCACCACCATTGACAATTTAATTATCAAAATTAAACTCCTATCCTCTTTCAGAAAGATAACATAAAAATAAAAGACTTCCTTTATCCTGTAAATGACCTCCTTATTTACTTCTTGTATACTATTTCTTTTGTATGGGATTATTACAATTTTTCCTAATTATGACTTAAAAAACCACAAAGTCTCCTGTAGAAATTAATTGAAACAAGTCCAGGTGTATATTTTGGGGCACTTTTTGGGAAAGTATTCTCTGCATTTTCCCCATTCTTTTTGGAATTCTTATCTGGTTTGTCCCCTAATCGTCTTTGTTAATCTGGCCAATTCAGCATAATCTAATAATTTATCCTGCCATTCCATTTTTGTTGCCACCTACTCTTCCATACTAACCCATCAGGATTTGCATGCTGTCAATCACAAGCACTTCCATTTGACCCAAGACTTAAGTACTGTGTTTTTCCGTGTATAAGACTATATTTTCCCCCAAATTTTTGAAGTTTAAAATTGGGGGTAGTCTTGTACACAGAATGTTGCCATTCATTATTTCTTCATTTTGGGCTCAAAAAAGAGGGGTCATCTTATACATGGGGATGTCTTCTACACGGAAAAGAACAGTAGTCAGGTGTCTGAAAATTGGTGGCGGTTTTTGCTCCTCCTTTTCTTCTAATTTCTCTCCTCATTGCTTTAGTCTTCCTGTCTCCTCTCCTTGCAAGTTTGCTGTCTTTACCTCCCCCCTCACAGGCAGCCTCCTTTATCGCTAGCGTCCCTTATCTCGCTCCCCGATCACTTGCCAATCAGCGGCTTTGTTTCAACACCCACTTCCCTCTTTCAAAAAAAAGAGCATGATCTGCTTTTTGACCCTGGGCAATTCAGCTCCAGGGACCACGCATTCGCTCCATAAGATGCACAGACATTTTCCCTTACATTTTAGGAAGAAAAAAGTGCGTCCTATGGAGCAAAAAATATGGTACATTTTGTATAGTACTCCACCCACCCACCCGCAGCTTCCCTCCGCTACAATTCGACTTCCTTAAATCACTGTCTGCACATTTATCCTTGCATTCTCTGATCCTGCTGCTAGCATCCCCAGCTGGCCATTGCACAAAGTCTGAAGTAGCACGGCAAAGAGAGCAGCCATATCATGCATAGGGTTTACAACGTACTTCTGTCCGTACGCCCAATTATTCTCTGCTGTATTGTGTGAGGCTTTTCTCACATGGAGTCAGATTCCCTCAACCGTTTACTATTAAAAGTGATTTATGTACCGTATTTTTCTCTCTATAACACACAGATTTTTTTCTCCTAAAAAGGAAGGGGGAATGTCTGTGCGTGTTATTGAGTGAATGTGTGGTCCCTGGAGCCGACTAGGGCAAGCGCAGGAACAAAAATCAGTCAAAAATCAAATCGCATGTCGGAGAAGGGAAACCTGAAAAGAGGAAGTTGCTGCTTTCCTGCATTCTGCCTCAGGGTCTTACTGCCCACCCGCTTGTGTTTCGTTGCTGTGTTTGCTCAAACGGAACAAAGAGCAGGCAACTCCCCTCCCCTCCAGGCAAGCAGAGGGGAAAGCAGAGCGTCCTTCCTTCTAATTCCTCTCCCTGCTCCTCGCAGGCAGCCAGAAAACATGCAGGTGGGAGAGAGGGAGAGAGAGGCCCGACTTGGGTGGGGTGGGGGTTTTGCCTTTCTTTCCTCCCTCCCATTAAATCCCTCTCCTGCATTTTTATGCTCCTTGTCCCTTCTGTGTTTTTCTTTCCTCCCCACTTAAAATGCAGTTACAAAGCATGAATCCACATGGATCCTCAGGATCTCTGCATTGGGTCACCCCAAATTCACCATCAGATCACATAGCATGTCCATGGCTATAGCCTGCCCCCCAAAAATCACGCACCCACTGTTGCTTGGGGCTGCAATGGTGCAAAAACGTGGTTACAAAGCATGGATCCACATGGATCCTCAGAATCTTTGCATTGGGTCACCCCAAATTCACCATCAGATCACATAGCATGTCCATGGCTACAGCCTGCCCCCCAAAAATCACGCACCCACTGTTGCTTGGGGCTGCAATGGTGCAAAAACATGGTTACAAAGCATGGATCCACATGGATCCTCAGGATCTTTGCATTGGGTCACCCCAAATTCACCATCAGATCACATAGCATGTCCATGGCTATAGCCTGCCCCCCAAAAATCACGCACCCACTGTTTCTTGGGGCTGCAATGGTGCAAAAACGTGGTTACAAAGCATGGATCCACATGGATCCTCAGGATCTTTGCATTGGGTCACCCCAAATTCACCATCAGATCACATAGCATGTCCATGGCTATAGCCTGCCCCCCAAAAATCACGCACCCACTGTTGCTTGGGGCTGCAATGGTGCAAAAACATGGTTACAAAGCATGGATCCACAGGGATTCTCAGGATTTTTGCATTGGGTCACCCCAAATTCACCATCAGATCACATGTCTGTGGCCACAGCATGAAGCAAAAAATGATACATCCACTGTTTCATTCAGAATTCCCCTCCCCCTTGTTTTTCTCCTCTAAAAACAATGTGCGTGTTATGGTCAGGTGCGTGTTATAGAGCGAAAAATACAGTACATCTCCTGTCCTGAGACTTTCTAGATTTCACAGACAGCAGGCAAGGTTGTGCATGGGCTGCACAAGTTCATACTTCATGACCACATATGGACATGTTAACCTCCACCTGCAGAAGAGAATTACAGTCAGATCTAGTTATCTTGATTTGTGATAATGGTTCTTTGATTCTAAATATGGCTGATTCTCAGTCATAAGAATAGAAGAACAGACTTGCTGGATCAGACCAATGACCCATCTATTAACAACAACAACAACAACAGTATAACAACAACAATAGTATAATAATAATAATTTATTATTAATACCCCGGCCATCTGACTGGGTTTCCCCAGCCACTCTGGGCGGCTCCCAGTTGAATATTAAAAACACAATACAGCATGAAACATGAAAAACTTCCCTAAACAGGGCTGCCTTCAGAAGTCTTTTGAAAGTAGGATAGTTGCTTATCACCTTGACATCTGGTGGGAGGGTGTTCCACAGGGTGGGCACCACCACCGAGAAGGCCCCCTGCCTGGTTCCCTGTAACCTCGCTTCTCGCAGGAGAGGGACCCCGGCATCCAGGGTGGAGACACTCCTTCACGTCTACTGGGCAAAGGCCATTGATGGCTTTCAAGGTCAGCACCAACACTTTGAATTATGCTTAGAAATATACTGGGAGCCAATGCAGGTCTCTCAGGACTGGTGTTTTATGGTCTCAGTAAGACTTTATTTTACAGAAAGGTTCAACCTCACTGGCATCCTCTTCAAATTGACCCGCAGAGGAAGGTTTCCTTTTGGGAAGAATGAAATCCATGTTTACAGAAAGGTTCAGCCTGCCTCGCCAGCATCCTCTTAATACACTTTGAATTGGGCTCGGAAACGTACGGGGAGCCAGTGCAGGTCTCTCAAAACTGGTGTTATATGGTCTCTGCGGTCCCAGTCCCCAGTCTGGCTGCCGCATTCTGAATTAGTCGCAGTTTTTGGGTCACCTTCCAAGGCAGACCCATGTAGAGTGCATGGCAGTAGTCCAAGCGGGAGATAACCAGAGCATGTGCCACTCTGGGCAGGTAGGGTCTCATCCTACGTCCCAGATGGAGCTGCGCTGGACACAGAATGGACCTGTGCCTCCTTGGGTCCAAGATCACCCCCAGGCTGCGCAGCTGGTCCTTCAGGAGCACAGTTGCCCCATTCAGGACCAGGGAGTCAAACCATAATGTAATATAAACAAACCCCAGTTTCCTGAGTTGGATTTAACAGCAGACTGGTTTCCTTAAAATTTGAAGTGAAATCTTCTGGTTTCGTGGCCATGACAGAGAGGAAGGGGGGTGTGCCTCGAATGGGAAGTCATTGACTTCTGAACTGTTTAGGGAAGTTTTTAATTACAGTGGTGCCCCGCAAGACGAATGCCTCGCAAGACGGAAAACTCGCTAGACGAAAGTTTTCCGTTTTGGAGGTGCTTCGCAAAACGAATCTCCTATGGGTTTGCTTCACAAGACGAAAATGTCTTGCGAGTTCCTGTGGGTTTTTCCCCCTTCCCCCCCTTTTCTAAGCCGCTAAGCCGTTCATCAGCTGATCCGATAAGCTGATAAGCCGCTAATAGCGCTAATCTGCTAATCCGTCAATGGGCTTGCTTCGCAAGACGAAAAAACCGCTAGACGAAGAGAATCACAGGACGGATTCTTTTCGTCTTGCGAGGCACCACTGTATTGATGTTTTCATGTATTTTTACTCTTTTGTTGGAAGCCGCCAGGAGTGGCTGGGGAAACCCAGCCAGACAGTTGGGATAGAAATAATAAATTATTATTATTATTAATGAACTGGGCCTGAATCTGTGCTGGGGAAACCCAGCCAGATGGGCGGGGTATAAATAAAAACTGATGATGATGATGAACTGGGCCTAAGTCTGGGCAGATGGTTCATTCTCTACATGCTGTAATTGCACTGAGCCCCCCTGTTACTGTTATTTTGTGGGATTGGGACCTAGGAAGTTGCCTTCCCCGCAATCAGACCATTGGCCCATCTGAGTCAATACTGTTCATACTAACTAGCGGTAGTTCCTTGCGATTTCAGATAGCCTGCCTGGAGCCCTACTTGGAGACCCCCAGGGGTTGACCCTGGGGTGTTCTCTACATGCGAAGTATCGTATTTTTCTGTGTATAAGATGATCCCTCTTTTTTGAGACCAAAATGAAGAAATCATGGATGGCAACATTCAGTGTATAAGATGACCCCCAATTTTAAACCTTAAAAAAAATTGGGGGAAATACAACTACAACTATCTTTATTACGGTCCAGAGACCCAACAAAACATTACAAATCAATACAGAGTTCATACAGCCTACCTCCGGGTTAATCAAGCACTTTGTTTGGAATATAGGGCTCATTTGTTCTTGCAACCACCGATAAAAACTTTGCCACTGCCAACGTTCTAGCTTTTGTCCAGTCTTCCAGTAGGAACCTGACATAGTGAGCCTCTGACTTTCCCCGGGAAAGGCACCAGCAAGGGTAGTATCAGTTCAGCCCTGGCCTGCTCATACTTTGCACAATGTAACGAAATATGATCTATGGAATCGATGTCTTGAGCACACGAGCAAAGTCTGTCCTGGTAGGGAACTCCTCTCAACCTACCATCCAGGACTGCAGAGGGGAAGACATTCAGTCTGGCTTTGGTGAAAAGCCTTCGATAGTTAGGTACTGTCAGGTTTTTGATGTAAGATGTTAACTCAAAGACATACCCATATTGAACTCCTGCTGCCAGCAGACTACAGACTGCGTGTGACCGAGATCGCAAGTCACTGTGCATTGTCCCATAATCTTTGCTTTAAAACCTTTTGGGCACCTTCATAGCCCAGGTAATACAGTTGGGGGGAGACAGACCAATAGAGGTGGCTTTTTTAGCCATGGTTTTCTGCCATTTGGTGACAAATTCCTCATTGGTCAAATGTTGGCACAGACCCTTCCCTAAATTAAACACTGAAATCCTGAGCCAATGTTTTAGGGCAGCCCACCACGCTCTAGCTGAAATTGGGCATTCACCAGCTTCCAACAGAAGTACGGAGTTGGGGACGCAGTTAGGTACCTGCAGCAGAGATCGTATAAATTTTGCCTGAAAGCCATCTAGCTTTGGCAGGTCCCCATTACGCCAGACATTTGCTGCATACAGGAGTTGGGAAATGGGCTTTGCGTTGAAAACCCTTAAGGCTGCTGGAACATATTTGCCGCCCTTTGTGAAGAAGAATCTATGTATGGCTAGCTTTGTAATCTCCGCCTTTTGAAGGGAGGTTTGCCAATGGTGCTTCCAAGATCCTGTATGATGGAATGTGAGCCCTAGGTAACTGAAGTATTTTACCTGTTCAAGGTTATGGCCATCCAGCACCCATTTAGACCGGGAGAATCTTCTTTCGAAGACTAAGATTTTAGATTTTTCATAATTAATGGATAAACCATTTCAAGAACAGTAATCAGAAAATTTCCTCAACAGATAATTCAAGCCTGGTCTGGAACGTGAGATGATGGCCGCGTCATCAGCATACAACAACAAAGGGGTCCTTCTCATTCCTATTTTTGGAATGTGTCCATCTGGATCCATTAAGTTCTCTTCTATGTCATTTAAGAATAGACAAAACAATGTGGGGGCCAAAATACAACCCTGTCTCACCCCCCTAGTCATCTCGATGCTGTTCGATAGCTGTCCCTGTCGACCGCATCGGACCTGCAGTTTGGTTCCATTGTACAGGGCTTTTATAAGAAAGAGAAGTCGTTTATCCTGCAAAATCAGACTCAATTTGGACCATAGCTGGGATCTGGGGATGGAGTCAAATGCTGATTTCAGATCCATAAAGGCCACAAAGAGTTTACCCTGTAGAGGTCTGGTATACTTCTCAGCTAGGAAGGACAGCATTAGACAGTGGTCTGTTGTTGAATGGTTCTCACGAAAAGCTGCCTGGGCTTCAGATAGTATATTATGTTCATTTAGAAAAGTTGTCAGTTTGCTACTGAGGAAACGGGCATACAGTTTCCCAATTATTGAGAGCAGGCTAATAGGCCTATAATTGGAAGGTACATTTAGGTGGCCTCTCTTAAAGATTGGAACTACTATAGCATGTTTCCAGCTATATGGTACCTTACCCGAGTTATTTACTACCGTAAAGAGTGCTGCCAGAAGCGGAGCCCACCAGTGCTGGTTTGATGTAATCAACTCTGCTGGGATAAAGTCTTTCCCCGGAGCCTTTCCACTCTTCAGATTCCCAATTAATGTATGGACTTCCTCCACAGTAACCGGCCTCCAATTAGGGAGCAGTGACAATTCTGCCCTGTCATCCTCCTGTAAGCTGGAAGGGAGGTTTGGATTTTCCATAAATATATTTCTGAAGTGGTTCTCCCAAACCTGAGCTGGAATGATACAGCTGGGGGCTGAGGAACTACTTTTTCATTGAGTCGGAGACCAGTTGCCAAAAGAGTTTGGTTTCATTGTTTAGTGAGGCATTCAATAATAGGGACCAGGAATTTTGTTCGGACTGCCTTTTATTTTTTTTTGAGGCCAAAAGGGCTTTATACTCTTTTTTGATTTTGAAATAAGATTGAGGTAAGTAGCTTAATCCAGCGTTTCTATAGGCCAAATAGGCGTTCCTTAAGGCTTCCTTCTTTATGCGGCACTCTTGGTCAAACCAACCGCGCCCTTTAGCAGTGCGTGGCTTGCCGGCTGAGTTTATGTTAACCGAGACCACATCCTGCAAGGACTCAATGAGATTTTCGTAAGCTGTCAGGGAGGAGTCTATTGATAAATTGTTTATTATAATTGATCTTAACTTAATTGCAGTTCGTGAATTCAATCTATTCTCAACGTGCTTTTTTCCTATGTAATGCTGGATCATTTGCTTTGTCTATATCCTCATGTTCTATGTGATAGCGCTGAATTGAATTTTGGCCAGTAGTGGAGATGATATGAGGTAAATGGTCACTTTCAGTCCTATTATCTATGGTGAATTTTTAAATTGATTCGAAGGCCTCTCTGTTAGTGAGACAGTAGTCTACTGTGCTGGCTCCATTTGTATTTATGAATGTGTACTCGCCTTCTCTGTCCCCAGGGAATGCCCCATTAGCAATGATCAGGTCAAGATTTATTTGTAAAAAAGCCAGGCAGAAGCCAGCATAGTTGATTTGACAATCTTTTGAATGTCTACGTGGGGGTGGGTTTAGAAAGAGGGCGCTATTTTCCTTTAGAGCTCTTAATATTGGGAATTTTATTTCCAGGCTATCATCATTTGAGCCTATTCTGGCATTCGTATCTCCCATTAGGTAAAATGGCGAGCCAGGGTACCTAATTTGTAGGGAATAAAGGAAACTGGAATTTATGCCACGTGCTCTCTATCTGTGTTTGCACTATATATGGTGGAATATAAGCTGAAACAAGAATAATACTCTTGGATTCCATATGCAAGGTAATCCCCAGTGCCAGCTGCTCGAAAACAGAGCACTCAATAACTTGTGACGCCAATTGAGTGGAAACCAGAGTTACTAGGCCCCCCCTCGGTCATCCCCTTCCAAGCGGTTTAGAGGCCTTGATTTCATAAACGTTGTAATCGTCGAGAGCTATGTTATCAGTTGCCCAAGTTTCCTGCAGCATTATTATGTCAAAACCCGTTATATATTCACGAAATGGCTCGTCCCCAAGTTTGTTAGCCCAACCCGCTATGTTCTATGAGATAATGTTAAGGCTGCTCGTTCCATAACTGGCTTGGCTTCGGTAATGATGCAACCGTTCTTAGGATATGCACTGTGTTGTTGTTCTCGGGGTTGATTTGCAGCATTTTCCCGATTTCCCGGCATCGACGGTGTTATCTGAATTGCTGGTACCATCGGGGGGCTCTTCGTCAAAGATAATTAAATCTGTCTCTGGCTTTCTATGTGTCCCATTTCCCTTGGGAGGGTCGTCACTTGGCATTGGCTGATCAGATTCCAGTTGGGATAGAGGGTGGTGAAATTCTGGATCTGCCAAAGGCGTAATAGAGTGTCCTATCTTTGAATTACAGTGGTACCCCGCAAGACGAACGCCTCGCGAGACGAAAAACTCGAAAGGTTTTTTCATTTTCGAGTTGCCTCGCAAGACGAATTTCCCTATGGGCTTGCTTCGCAAAACGAAGCTTGCCCCGCAAGCTCCGGGGACAGCGGGTCTTCCCCGCTGTCCCCGGACCTCTTTTGAAGCAAGGGGCGGCGTGGAGAAGCGATCTCCCTGCAGCCCCTTGCTTCAAAAGAGGTCTGGGGACAGCGGGGAAGAAGCGATCTTCTCCCCGCAGCCCCAGGTCCGGGGACAGCGGGAAGCGCTTCCCGCTGTCCCCGGACCTCTTTTGAAGCAAGGGGCGGCGGAGAGAAGCCTGCCCCCGCCGCCCGGCTTCGGAACGATGCTCCGAAGCCGGGCGGCGGGGCAGGAACACCTTCTGAAGGCGGGCGGGGGGCGAAAGTCTTTGCTCCCCCCCCCCGCCAGCCTTCAGAAGAGGTCCTGGACCTCTTCTGAAGGCGAGCGGGGGGCGAAAGTCTTTGCTCCCCCCCGCCTGCCTTCAAAAGCCCTCCGGGACAGGCAGGCAGGGGGAGCAAAGACTTTCGCCCCCCCGCCAGCCTTCAGAAGAGGTCCTGGACCTCTTCTGAAGGCGAGCGGGGGGCGAAAGTCTTTGCTCCCCCCCGCCTGCCTTCAAAAGCCCTCCGGGACAGGCAGGCAGGGGGGAGCAAAGACTTTCGCCCCCCGCCAGCCTTCAGAAGAGGTCCTGTACCTCTTCTGAAGGCGGGCGGGGGGCAAAAGTCTTTGCTCCCCCCTGCCTGCCTTCCCAGGGGCTTTTAAATCGCCCCGGACAGCGGAGAAGTCCTCCGCTGTCCCGGGGCGATTTTAAAATGCCGCCCGCCAGCATTTTAAGATCGCCCGGACAGTGGAGAAGTCCTCCGCTGTCCCGGGGTTTTTTAAAATGCTGGGGGTGGGAAGAAAAGCCCTTGCTCCCCCCCCCCCCAGCCTTCAGAAGAGGTCCGGGGACAGACTGTCCCCGGACCTGGTCTGAAGGCGGTTTCCCTAGGAACGCATTAATTGATTTTCAATGCATTCCTATGGGAAACCGTGCATCGCAAGACGAAAAACTCGCAAGACGAAGAGACTTGTGGAACGAATTAATTTCGTCTTGTGAGGCACCACTGTATCTAGATTGGGCTGGCGTTCTTTCTGTGTTTGACCTTTTTGGTCTGATGTTTTCCTTTCCAAGTGAGTGTTGCAGCTGGGTTCATCGCACATATTCATCTTTGACGGCCCTTCCGAATGAATCATGGCCCTATGGCGAAAGCCCTTCGGCAGAGAGGGTGCTGATTGCTTGGGGTCGGTCCGGCTATACGACAAGTTTGGCAGTAGTTGTTTTCGTTCTGTGTGTTTAAAAACACGCCTCAAAACAATATTATAGTCCTGTATATGGCCCTATATTTCAGTAGCATTTTAGGGGTAGCTGAGTCAGAAAATGTCAGCATGAGTCTAGTGTGCTGGGGGTCCGTGCAAAGCAAGTTTATCGCGATCAGAGTGTTGCAATGGATATTTAGTAAAAGCTTAAAGTTTCTCTTCACACTGTCGATTGATTTCCAGTAAGGCAGCATACCATTAAAAGGATATATATCCAGAGCTACTTGAGTGCTTTGTAGGATCAGGTCCTGTCAGGGAAGAGTTAGAAGTTTCCAGTTTCTCAGAGGAAGAAAGCATTCGACAAGGGGGGAAGGAGAGCAGTGAATCTAACAGAAGAGAGCAAGAGGAACAAGAGGGAGGGACCGGCTGTTTCCAGGAAAGGCCAGGGTTCAGTTCTAGCTCAGATTCGGAGGAGGGGAGATAGAAGCCAGCTCTAGCCAGAAGGGTAGGAAAAAGAGCAGGAAAGCAAAGGGAAGGGCCCCTTCGCCATTTTGAGAGTGGCTGGTCACCGAGAAGCAGAGCTCAGAAGGTAGCTGAAAGAAGTGACACTGAGGAAGAATAGTTAAGAACCGTTTATAAGATTGTTTTGTTAATACGCAATACAAAGTTTTATAAAAGAACAAGAAGCGTTTGTGTGGTGATCTGAAGAGGACAACGACCAGTCCTGACAGGTCCCTACTTTCGCTTTTGTTGTTTTTAGTATTTGTAGTCTCTTGGTTATCAAGTCCAGACCGGTTGCATCCCTGTACATAATGGTCTAGAGGGAGGGCAACACTATGGTCGGTCTCTTTAGTACTGAGTGGGCTATTTTTGGCTGCCAGGAGCACCAATTCCGTCAGGAGAGACGTTACCTTTTCTAATTTGATGTTAATTTCCTCCACTGTTCTTGCAGTCAGCAGACAGTGGTCCACGAGTATTTCTGCATAGAGCGGTGCCCCCTCAGATGGTAGTTCATGGGATAATTCATGAGCGCTCAGTAGATTTTCTAGCATTGGGATACTGACCTCTTGCGCACAAGACTGTATTTGTGAAATAGAGCATTTACAAAGCTAATTAGGGTTGTAGCCAATTAGAAAGGGTAGTTCACAGGCCCTGTCAATTAAAAAAAAGTGGTTGAGAAATTTCGACCCAGCAATAATTGCTTTCTGAATTAATCGAGAATGTGCTTCCTCTTTCCATCTACGTGGAATTTTATACACATTGCAATTCAGATTAAAGAGCGTAATCATCTTCTGTCAATCTTCGTAATTGGCTTGATTGATATACATGCTACTAGATGCAAAGCTAATCGTGGCACGATTTTATCCTTGCAGGCTCAACTAAAAGAAGTTCTTCGTTAAACAGACTGAATAACAAAGTTCCTCTGAATTCTGAGCAGCCAGAATCCAAAGGTTTGCAAGCAGAGCAGAAAGGTGCAAGAAACAGATTAACGCCCAGCCCGAAAAACAGGAGAAGTGGGAAAATTGGTTGCTAATGAAAGCCGTTTTTTAAATAAACTCTGGTCTTATTGCTAAGAATACAGTGGTACCTCTCAGGTTAAGAACTTAATTTGTTCCGGGGGTCTGTTCTTAACCTGAAACTGTTCTTAACCTGAAGCACCACTTTAGCTAATGAGGCCTGCCGCTGCGCAATTTCTGTTCTTATCCTGAAGCAAAGTTCTTAACCCGAGGTTAGCGGAGTCTGTAACCTGAAGTGTCTGTAACCTGAGGTACCACTGTGTTTAATATTCAAATATAACAGTAGTCCACTGTTAATGTAAAGCGCGCCAATCCACCAGGATCTTTGCCTGCATTAACTACATTAAGACGAAAAAGAAATGTGCAGGCATACTTAACATCAGTGGGGTTTCCGCAGGAGGACTGTATGTCTGTCATTTGTGCACTAGCAGTGCAGGATGGCTGAAAAACAGATTTCAAAAACATGTATTTTTACCTGTTTCTTGCTTTGATATAAATTGGGCTTACAATTTTTTAAATTATTCAGCTTCCCTTAAGAATAACGTGTTTTAAATCATATGTGAGTGTAGGCCATGGGTAGGCAAACTAAGGCCCGGGGGCCGGATCCAGCCCATTCGCCTTCTTAATCCGGCCCGCGGACAGTCTGGGAATCAGCGTGTTTTGACATGAGTAGAATGTGTCCTTTAATTTAAAATGCATCTCTGGGTGATTTGTGGGGCATAAGAATTTGTTCATTCCCCCCCCCCCCCAAAAAAAATCTAATCCAGCCTCCCACAAGCTCTGAGGGACAGTGGACCGGCCCCCTTCTGAAAAAGTTTGCTGACCCCTGGTGTAGGCTCTCACTGTCTCTCCATGATGTTCTTTGTTTCTAAATGCACTTTGACTTGCGATAGTCTCCCATACTTTGCTTCATTAGGCTGCTTGCTTTGTTTTGGATTTTCTGTTGCAATCCTCTTTGGTTTCTTCCCGCCCTCCAGCTCGCCGTTCCCAGGTCAGTCCTCTGGAGAGCAACGTGCTCAGCCGCCTGCTTACCCCCACCCAGGCCTCCCTAGCTAGGAGTAAAAGTGCTGCCACTTTATCAGCTGATGGCCAAGATCCCTCAGGTAACAGGGCACCAGGGTGGATAAAAAATCAGTGATTTTTAACACATATGATGTGTTAGGAGTGGTGTATCTGGCCAATGCGCTTATTAAACCTCTCCTTCCAACTCAGTGAAAGATATAGCAAGGACAGACAAAAGGGGTTCACCGTAGAAACATCAAAATGAGAGGAAAACCTAATCCAGGCACCCCCAAACTCTGCCCTCCAGCTGTTTTGGGACTACAACTCCCATCATTCCTAGCTCACAGGACCAGTGGTCAGGGATGATGGAAACTGTAGTCCCAAAACAGCTGGAAGGCCAAGTTTGGGGGTGCCTGGTCTAAAAAAACCTCAAACGTTTGTCGGAGATGTTAAAAACGGGGAGGGTACCTTCAAGCCTATGTAGGACTGTGTGAGGACATGAGAATTTGGGGGTATAATCTATAACGAGGAAGGACATGCTGTGGAAGTCCAGGTTTGACAGCTGTTCCTCTTCAGGGCAGAACGGAAGGGCAGACCTTCTCCGCGTACGCAGGATAGCAGACTGGGAGTCTTAGCCTGGGTAGACAAAATTCATCCCTATGTCTTTGGACGCACTCACTGGATGCCCACTTTGCAGAACATGGGACATACTGTGGTACCTTGTTTCCCAAACGCCGAAAACCCAGAAGGAAGTGTTCTGGTTTTCGAACATTTTTCGGAAGCCGAATATCAAATTCGGCTGTTGGGTACTTGGGGGCGCCTGCGCCAATCGGAAGCGCACCTCAGTTTTTGAACATTTTGGAAAGTCAAACGGACTTTCGGAACGGATGAAGTTTGGCACTTTTTTTGCTCTTTATTTTGCTTTGATGCTTTTTCGGTTGATTTGTTTTTGTGACCGTGTGGAGCCCAGTTCAGCTACTGATGGATTGATTGTATGACTGCGGAAATAGATAGAAGCCCCCCATCCAAACAGTGACTTTAGCTACGAATGGATGGATGGATGGATTGTGTGACTGCGGAAATGGATCAAAGCCCCCCATCCAAATAATGACTATCGCCAGTGCAGGTCAGAAAAAAATTACTATATTTTTCTGTGTTTAAGACACCCCCTATTTTGGGGGACTCCAAATTAAGAAAATGGGGGGAGATTGTATCCGTGTATAGGACAACCCCCCATTTTTGCATGATTTTTCAAATAAATAAACCCTAGTCTTACACACAGAAAAGTACAGTAATTTTAATTTTTATCACCTACCATGCTTTTTCATTTCTTTTATAGTACAGTACATACATTGCTTACTGCTTTCATTTGATGATTCAGTGGTCCTGTTAGATAGCAAAATTCATGTGAAATGGCTGTTTTTAGGGGGTTGTTTTTCAAAGCCTGGAACGTGTTAATTTGTTTTTCATTCCTCTCTATGGGAAAGAGCGCCTTGGTTTTCGAACACTTTTGTTTTGGAACCGATTTCCGGAACAGATTCAGTTTGAAAACCAAAGGACCACTGTATTAGCACAGCAACCCCTCCAGGCCCAGTGTGACACATGCTACTGCAATGGCGAGAGGGATTTGCCCGTGCGCCTGGCATCATGGAACCGGGCTGTCACAAGTCAAGTTGAGTACAGTGGTACCTATTTATTTATTTATTTATTTATACCCCACCCATCTGGCTGTGTTTCTCCAGCCACCCTTGGTTCCTCCCAACCAAGTATTAAAAACACATTAAACAGCATTAAACATTAAAAACTTCCCTAAACCTTGGTTCTCAAACTTAAAGCGTTCTGGAAATCTGTTCCAAAACAATCCATCCATCCGTAGCTAAAGTCATTGTTTGGATGGGGGGCTTTTATCCATTTCTGCAGTCACACAATCAGTCCATCAGGAGCTGAACTGGGTTCACACAGTCACTAAAATCAACTGAAAAAGCCTTTTAAAAAAACCAAAATGCCAAAAGAAGAGCAAAAACAATACGCTAAACTTCACCCATTCCAGAAGTCCAAATGTTCAAAAACCAAGGCGTGGCTTCTCATTGGCGCAGGCGCCCCAGAAATAATCGCTGACAGCCATGTTGGACCTTCGGCTTCCAAAAAACGTCCGGAAACCAGAACGCTTCCTACCGGGTTTTGGTATTTGAGAACTGAGGCATTTTAGAATCAAGGGACCACTGTACTGCAGCTAGACCTGCTGCTGGAAATTTGAAAATCTGTGTTCTTTCTGGGACACTGGTGAAAATCCCTTGTGGGAACCATATTGGGCCTGTGTGCCAGGGAGGTACAAATCACATGCCTGCATGGCAGCAGATTTTGCCCGAATTCCTTTTGATTCCATAAGAAGCTAGAATGCCTTCCCTTATACCCCTTTCCCCCCGCCACATTGCATTTCAAACACAGCTGCTATGTTGTTTTCTTAACCAGGGTGGATCAATGATTTTTTAAAATAAATAAATAAAATCTTTTTTTTTTTTATTTGAATCGGATTATTTTGATTTAAATCAGATTTTTAAAATGAAAGGCTTTTGGAGGATATAACCTTACTAAAGATTTTCTATTTGAGTTACATTATAGTCCAAAGGCTGTTCATCAGGAAAGAAGGATTTGTTTTAAGATTTTCATGTGTGCTAAAACTCAGTCTTAAAAACAACAAAACAAGTTTAACCACATCAGTTAACAAACAGGGATACCTATGCTATCATGTTATTGCTTCAGTGAAATAAATGGTTTAAATTGTTATGAAGGAAATGATTATTTTTCTCCTTCCAATCAAGTACAGCAGAAAAGTTGTGCAAATAGAAAGCGTTAATATTATCAACACTCACCATCATTTCATCATTATCTGTCAATGTATTTCTAAGAGTAGAACCAAATCAGTCATTTTTCATATAACTGTAAATACTACTCTGAAAATTTATTATTCCAAAAATGAAACCTTCATCTGGTTGTAAATATTAAGATTATACCAGCAATAAACACCTAGTCTTATACACGGAAAGGTACGGTAGCTTCTCATAAAAGATATATGAAAGAATCCTGATTTAACAGTCGTGATGAATTACTATGGCTGCCTTCCTCATGGACAAGTAACCTAGAACAAAAAACATTTTTCGCTGTTGCTTGTGTGGGGAAAGCATTTCATTTTAATGGCCTGTTCCTTCTGTTTTCTTTTCCCTCTTCTTTTCCCTCTTGTGGTTTGTGTGCTTCAAATGGTGGCGGTCTGTCTCCCGGATCTCTTGAATGAATGAATGAATGAAACCTTTATTTGCGTCAGCCATAAGACGTAGCACCGAAGGAACATGACAGTATACACAGAGCAAAATAAAGTTGATGATATAAAACACAGTTTAGAGCAGGCATAAGCAAACTCCAGCCCTCCAGATGTTTGGGACTACAATTCCCATCATCCCTGACCACTCATCCTGTTAGCAAGGGATGATGGGAATTGTAGTCCCAAGCATCTGGAGGGCCAAGTTTGGCCATGCCTGCTCTTAACTAAGTGGTAGCCAAACTTGGCCCCCTCCAGCTGTTTGGGGACTACAACTCCCATCATCCCTAGCTAACAGGACCAGTGGTCAGGGATGATGGGCATTTTAGTCCCAAGCATCTGGAGGGCCGGAGTTGAGAGTCTCTCCTTTCCTTCTCTCTCTGTCCTCTTTCTCCACCTGCTTTTCCCCTCGGCGATCTGTTTGCCCTGCCAAATTCCCAACTTTATAGAATATCTCCTCTGTCCCCATTCAGCTCCCGGCAGTGCTGTCAGTTCCCCGGCCCACGCACCCAAAGTGCCCATGCGCAGCC
Organism: Podarcis bocagei; assembly: GCF_964188305.1. NCBI lineage: Eukaryota > Metazoa > Chordata > Lepidosauria > Squamata > Lacertidae > Podarcis > Podarcis bocagei. The sequence continues at coordinate 53,612,123 of NC_138140.1, read as the reverse complement.
GCAGCACAGACCGACTGAAGGCGGCCGGCTCTCCGTCGGAAAACGTTTCGCCAGAAATGGCGCAGGTGGGTCGGCGGCATTTGGGTCGATGACCGCAGGCGGGTCGTTGGTTCAATAAAAATACCAATAGCTTCCTCAAAGCTGATGGATCTCTTGATAGTTTTGATAGGGCGATAACAGTGCTTCTCTCACCGCAGTTTTAAGGATGATGTCCCAGATACTCTTAATAGTACAGTCCTGTTTCTGAACCTTTTCTATTTTTGTAATAAAAAAATAATAATTGTCCAGCAGTGCTTTAGAGACCTACTCAGTTTGCTATGGGTTGAAGCTTTTGTCTTCCGGTCGAGCCACGGACCCGACGCAAGTGGGACTTTCTCGGGAGAGAGAAAGTCCGGGTTCTCGAGGGTAAACGGGGGTGCTACAGGGCGCTATAGCCCCCCCAACCCCTCTGGAGGGAAACCAGAGGGTCAGGAGCCCAGCGGAGCCATCTGCAAATCGCCCGGCCGTCAGGTAACTCCGTAACAGGAGTGAAGAGAACGGCGGGCGGAGAAAGCAGGCACAGGGGAAGCCATTGTCTCACCCTCGAGAGCGCAGCCCCAGGCTTGCAGGGTGAGTGATCGATTCTCAAAAATAAAGAATCTAAGCCAAATTTGGATTTTGGAATATAATTGGAGCATACAAAAGGAAGGCTTGGGAAAAGAAGGCGGAAAAAGAGGTCAGTTTTCATCTGAAATCGGAGAACGACGCAAGACTATGAGCGGAGCGTGGAGAGGAGGTTGGTAACTCAGCAAGCGGCTAGAACTTCTCCCTCTTAAAAAACTTGCTAAAAGTGATATAAACTGTTGCAAAAAGTAACAAAGAGTTGCATAAGAAGGGAATAACTAAAGGAGGGAGCAGAGGGTAACTATTTTAGGATTTTAAAAGGCTCTCGATATAACGAAGGGTCTGAAAGAGAAAGGATACTTCTCGGTACTTTCACTTTCAATAAAAAAACTGCGCAACAAAGTAGAACTTTTGTGCCTCCATTTTAACGGAAAGGAAAAGTTACCCAGCCATAAGTAAAACATGGAAAGTCAATACTAGGCAGCATAAATTACTGTCTCACTATTCTTTACCCCTGCTTTTAAATAAATTTAACTGTTTAAACACTACGGGAAGGATGAATGAAGGCTCTACCTTCGTAATTGGTTCCTTTTTATGTGTATCCGTGGAATGAAATGAGAAAGAGCTACCTAACAGGCTGTATGAAGGACACTATTCTTATTTGGAACTAAGTGAACCAAGATTTGAACTAACAAAATATTCCCTGTTATTTTTACCTGTCATTTTTATTTTTAATTTGATAGGGGAACAGTCTGGACTATTAAAAATTATTTTGTTCTATTCTCCCCTCTACTTGTTTTGTACAGCTGAATTTAAATTGGATATTTTTAAATATGGAGTCCTCGGCAACTTTTGGATTTATTTTTGGATAGAGAGAAGAGAGAAGAGTGACTAGTGGGGTGCCACAGGGTTCTGTCTTGGGCCCGGTCTTCTTCAACATCTTTATCAACGACTTGGATGAAGGACTCAAGGGTATCCTGATCAAATTTGCAGATGACACCAAACTGGGAGGGGTGGCTAACACCCCAGAGGACAGGATCACACTTCAAAACGACCTTGACAGATTAGAGAACTGGGCCAAAACAAACAAGATGAATTTTAACAGGGAGAAATGTAAAGTATTGCACTTGGGGGGAAAAAATGAGAGGCACAAATAAAAGATGGGGGACACCTGGCTTGAGAGCAGTACATGTGAAAAGGATCCAGGAGTCTTGGTTGACCACAAACTTGACATGAGCCAACAGTGTGACGCGGCAGCTAAAAAAGCCAATGCAATTCTGGGCTGCATCAATAGGAGTATAGCATCTAGATCTAGGGAAGTAATAGTGCCACTGTATTCTGCTCTGGTCAGACCTCACCTGGAGTACTGTGTCCAGTTCTGGGCACCACAGTTCCAGAAGGACACTGACAAACTGGAACGTGTCCAGAGGAGGGCAACCAAAATGGTCAAAGGCCTGGAAACGATGCCTTATGAGGAACGGCTAAGGGAGCTGGGCATGTTTAGCCTGGAGAAGAGGAGGTTAAGGGGTGATATGATAGCCATGTTCAAATATATAAAAGGATGTCACATAGAGGAGGGAGAAAGGTTGTTTTCTGCTGCTCCAGAGAAGCGGACACGGAGCAATGGATCCAAGCTACAAGAAAGAAGATTCCACCTAAACATTAGGAAGAACTTCCTGACAGTAAGAGCTGTTTGACAGTGGAATTTGCTGCCAAGGAGTGTGGTGGAGTCTCCTTCTTTGGAGGTCTTTAAGCAGAGTCTTGACAACCATATGTCAGGAGTGCTCTGATGGTGTTTCCTGCTTGGCAGGGGGTTGGACTCGATGGCCCTTGTGGTCTCTTCCAACTCTTTGATTCTATGATTCTCTTCTATGATTCTATAAAATGTTGTTGGAGTGGCATACAAAAGATGAAGAGGTAAAATCAGTAATGATACACTGGGCAAGAGATTTTGGTTATAATATACAGTATGATGACTGGATGAAATTGTGGAATGAAAGGTTAAAATTTACGGCATGTACTGCGTTGAAAGAAAATGTAATGAAAATGGTTTACAGATGGTATATAACGCCAGTTAAACTGGCTAAAATGTACAAAACATGCAACAAGTGTTGGAAACGTAAAGAAAAAGAAGGCACTTTCTATCATATGTGGTGGGAGTGTAAAAAGGTGAAAGGCTTCTGGGAAATGATATACAATGAATTGAAAAAGATGTTGAAATACACCTTTGTTAAAAAACCAGAGGCCTTCCTATTAGGAATGGTAGGAAATGAAATTAATAAGAGAGACTGTAAACTGTTTCAATACGCAGTGACTGCTGCAAGGATACTTCTGGCCCAAAGATGGAAGCAGGCAGAAATTCCAACAGTGGAAGAATGGAGGAGGAAATTGACTGAATATGCAGAATTGGATAAATTGACTGGGAAGATTTGATATCAGAAAGACCAAAAGTTTATCGAGGACTGGGGGAGATTTACAGAATATCTGAAAAACATATGTGATGTACAGACAACGCTTGTTGGTTTTGAAGAGACTCTGTGAGATAGTAAGAAATAGGGCAAAAAAGAGAGTAAGAGGAAAAGGAGTTCTAAAAGGCAATATTATGTTTTGAAATGCGTTAACAAAATAGAAATTTTACGAAAGATTGACAGAGAAACTGAGGGAAGTCAAAAATTGAAGAATGAGTGTGAAAATATTTGTTGACTGTATAAAATTGTTTGGAAAATGAATAATTTTTTTTTAAAAAAAGAAGCTTTTGTGTCCATGCAAATTTCTTCAGATACACGGAAACAGAAGCCCCCAGACCCTTATATATAGTGGGAGGGTGGGGCGGGGTTTTCTCTTGGAAGGGTAGTAGGAGATGGGTGATTTTATGGTTCCAAAATGGAAACCTTCCTCTTTTTGGCCATATTAAAAGAATGCCAGCATGGTCAAACCTTTCTGGAAAAAAAGGCATTTTATGGTTCCAAAACAGAAACCTTCCTCTGCTTATCCATATTGAGAGGATGCCAGAAAGGCTGAACCTTTCCATAAAAAAGGATTACAGACCTGCACCTCCATGATTAATACTTGTAGTCAATATGGACAAGCAGAGGAAGGTTTCCATTTTGGAACCATAAAATCACCCATCTCATACTACCCTTCTGAGAAATACCCTACCCCACCCTCCCACTATATATCATGGTCTGGTGACTTCTGTTTCAGTGTATCTGAAGAAGTGTGCATGCACACAAAAGCTTATACCAGGCATCCCCAACCTGTGGCTTATACCCAGAACAAACTTCGTTGGTCTCTAAGGTCATACTGGACCATTTTTTAATTTATTTTCAGCTATTTTTGGTCATCTGCATACTCTCCCTTGCTTTTTCCTTTTGGACTAATTGCAGTCATTCACAGTCGCCCACAGGTTGACCATACCCACTGAGTCCTACTACCCTTTGGAGAAAAACCTCGCCCCACCCTCCCACTATCTATCAGGGTCTGGTTAATAATAATAATAAATAATAAACTTTTATTTGTATCCCGCCCTCCCTGTCCGAAACTGGGCTCAGGGAGGCTAACACCAAATAGGTAACACTGGTATAAAATCAAGCAATAATGAAATTACCGTATTTTTTGCTCTATAAGACTCACTTTTTCCTTCCTAAAAAGTAAGGGGAAATGTGTGTGCATCTTATGGAGCGAATGCAGGCTGTGTAGCTATCCCAGAAACCAGAACAGCAAGAGGGATCGCTGCTTTCGCTGCGCAGCGATCCCTCTTGTTGTTCTGGCTTCTGAAATTCAGAATCTTTTTTTTCTTGTTTTCCTCCTCCAAAAACTAGGTGCGTCTTATGGTCTCGTGCATCTTATAGAGCGAAAAATACAGTACCTCCTGAAAACAAGTTAGGATCAAATTCAAATCCAATTAGATGGCTTTCTGCAGGATTAGGGTTGGGAACAGTAAATGCTCATCAGGCCCAACTGTTTGCGCTGCTCTTATATGGGCCTGTGAGAACGTTGGGAGGCCTCTTTCATACTAGTTCTTATACAGACTTCGGTTTCTGTGTATCGGAAGATGGGCACATGCCCATGTAAAGGTTAGACCCAGAACAAACTGAGTTGGTCTCTAAGGTGCCACTGGACAATTATTATTATTATTATTATTATTATTATTATTATTATTATTATTATTATTATTATTATTATTATTATTATTATGTTTTGACTGCGTCACGCCAACACAGCTACTTACCTGAATCTTATATTTTTGTGTTGGTTTATTCGGTCTTTTTCAGTTACTAATATCTGTTCAAACTGAAGAGCTTAACAAGAAAGTTCTTATAGGGCTGGAGGGAGAGCCTTATATTATAACAACAACAACAACAACAACAACAACAACACCACAGTGGTACCTCCGGTTGTGGATGGGATGTGTTCTGGAGCTCCAGTCGGATCCCGAGGTTTCCACAACCAGAGGTGCTTGTTCTACGCAGGCGTGTGGCGCGGTAGAGTGCTTCTGCGCAGTCATGCACGGCGAAATGCAGAAAAATACTTCCGGGTTTGCTGCATGCGTATCACAAAGAATACGTAACCAGAGGTGCGCCTAAGTAGAGGTACCACTATAATAATAATAATTAAAATAATAATAATAATAAGGTACCTGTGTTGGTCTGACGCATGAGAAATTAATAAAACAATTAAAAAATTGTCCTGTAGCACCTTAGAGACCAGAACAAACTTAGTTGGTCTCTAAGGTGCTACAGGACAATTTTTTAAAATAATGATGATGATGATTTATCCCCCCACCCACCTGTCTGGGTTTCCCCAGCCACTTTGGGAGGCTCCTAAGGGCAGTGTGTCTTTCAGGTAGCGTATTTGAAGTCCAATACTGTCATCATCTATGAATTTAACTTAGAAATCCTTCTTTGGGAGATCAGGTAGGTCCTTTGGCTGGAGCTCAGAACAGCTAAAGCAGCTTCACATATCCTATATTCAGCTGCGGAATTGTCGGAATTGTCATTGTATTTTAATATTCTGCTGGAAGTGGCCCAGGATGGCTGGGGAAGCCTAGCTAGATGGGCAGGGTATAAATAATATGTTGTTGTTGTTAATAATGATGAAATATATTTTTATTTTTATTAAAAGATGATCCAAAAAGAACTCCCTTAAGAGAATTAAGTCTTTTGTCTTAAGACAGTCTTTGAAAGAATCTTTCCCCATTTTTTTAAAAAAATAATTCCAGTAGCACTTTAAAGACCAGCTAAGTATAAGCTTTCTAGGTTGTTGTTTTTTTTATTATTATTATTATTGGATAATTTTACAATACAAATTGCTTGTTGCTTTTCTCATTTCCTTATGTCCTGATTGCCTTTTAGAAAGCGGCAGCTTACCAGTATGTGTCTGTTATTCCCACAGAAATCGGAGCCCGCAAAGCAGCCCTTGTCTACCGGTAGACGCGCTCCGTCGCCATCTTTGCCCAGTCCCAGGCGGTCTCCCTCTCCTGCCAACGTGGGTAAACGTGCTCCGTCTCCAGCCGCAATCAGGTTTCTATTCATCTCCTCTTCACGAATCTTACTCTAGAGTAAAACCAGCTTGGTCCTCCCTGCCCCCCTTGGTTGTTCTCCTCTTCATCAACAAAGGGACAATTGCGTTTGAGCTCCCAGGACGTTTCTGAGCACAATTCAAAGTGTTGGTGCTGACCTTGAAAGCCCTCAACTGCCTAGGCCCAGTAGACCTGAAGGAGTGCCTCCATCCCGGACGCCGGGGTTCCTCTCCCAAGGGCCTTCTGGTGGTTTCCTCCCTGTAAGAAGCCAAGTTACAGTGGTACCTCGCAAGACGAATGCCTCGCAAGACAAAAAACTCGCTAGACGAAAGGTTTTTTCGTCCGCGATTTGCCTCGCAAGACGAATTTCCCTACGGGCTTGCTTCACAAGACGAAAACGTCTTGCGACTTTGTTAAGCCGTTTAAACCGTGCTTCGCAAGACGAAAAATTCGCTAGACGGCAAAACTTGCGGAACGAATTAATTTCGTCTTGCGAGGCACCACTGTACAGGGAAGCAGCAGAGGGCCTTCTCGGTGGTGGTGCCCGCCCTGCGAAATGCCCTCCCATCAGATGTCAAGGAAATAAACAACTATATGACATTCAGAAGACATCTGAAGGCAGCCCTGTTTAGGGAAGCTTTTGATATTGGATGAATCATTGTATTTTAATATTTTGTTGGAAGCTGCTGGCCACATGACCTGGAAAAAATGTCTGCAGACAAATGTTTGCTCCCTCGGCGAGTAAAACGAGATGAGCTCTGCAACCGGCGAGTCATCTGCGACTGGACTTAACTGTCAGGGGTCCTTTACCTTTACCTTTACGTGAGCAGAAATGCTATATTGTTATGGACGGGATCTGGCAGAACTGAGGAAGTGGGGGTGAGTTGACACCTTGGTTTGTAAGCCTTCCTGTCAAACTCAGTGGGGTCAGATTCGGCCCATAATCTTCCTTTAGCTTCTTACATGTGCTAGTATGAAATCCAAATGAAAATTTAATAATAATAATAATTATTTATTTATTTATTTATACCCCGCCCATCTGACCGGGTTTCCCCAGCCACTCTGGGCAGCTTCCAGCAAAAGATTAAAATACATTAATTCATCAAATATTAAAAGCTTCCCTAAGCAGAGCTTCCTTCAGATGTCTTTTAAATGTCTGATAGTTGTTTAATTTTTTTACATCTGATGGGAGGGCGTTACACAGGGTGGGTGCCACTGCTGAGAAGGCCCTCTGCCTGCATCCCTGTAACCTCGCTTCTTGCAGGGAGGGAACCGCCAGAAGGCCCTATGGAGAGGGACCCTGGCGTCTGGGATGGAGGCGTTCCTTCGGGTCTACTGGGCCAAGGCAGTTAAGGGGTTTCAAGGTCAGCACCAGTACTTTGAATTGTGCTCAGAAATGTACTGGGAGCCAATGCAGGTCTTTCAGGACCAGTGTTATGTGGTCTCAGTGGCCCCTCCCAGTTCCCAGTCTGGCTGCCGCATTGCGGTTTCCGGGTCACCTTCAAAGGTAGCCCCACGTAGAACACATGGCAGGATTCCAAGTGAGAGATAACCAGAGCATGCTGCACTGTGGCAAGACAGTCTGCGAGCAAGTGGGATCTTATCCTGCGTACCAGATGGAGCTGCCCTGGAAACAGAATGGACCTGTGCCTCCATGGGTCCAAGATCACCCCCAAGCTGCGCAGCTGGTCCCCTTTCCCCCCAATACAGTACTTCTTTCTTGTCAGGATTCAATTTCAATCTGTTAGCCGCCATCCATCCTCCAACTGTCTCGGACACTCACACAGGACCTTCACCGCCTTCACTGGTTCTGATTTAAAAGAGAAGTAGAGCTGGGTATCATCTGCATACTGATGCACCCCCAGCCCAGCCCAACCCCCCTGATGATCTCTCCCAGAAGCTTCATATAGATGTTTAAAAGCATGGGGGAAGAGGCACCCCACAAGTGAGAGCCCAGGGGTTCCCCCCACACACTTTCTGGACACGGCCCAGGAGGAAGCAGCCGAACCACTGTATTACAGGGCCCCCAGCTCCCAGTTTAGGTATGATTTCCCTTGCTAAGTAGTTCTTAAGGCTGTTGAAATATACAGTAATTTTCTAAGCTCTGTTGATCCTTATAATTTCGATGAGTAAAGATTTCTGAGCAAATTTCCCTCTTCTATTTCACTGTTGTAAAAAAGTGCTGTAAGGGGTAGTAGACCTGGATCTATTTAAATGCAGCCTTAACCCCAGAGTCAGAACTTCCTATCTGTACTAAAGAATTAGGAGCTAAGGAGTTGCCTGCTCCAGAATACACTGTAGTTTGCCATGTATAAGACTGTATCCCCCCCCCCATTTTGTAAGTTTAAAATTGGGGTTCGCCTTATACATGGAATGTTGCCATTATTTATTTCTTCATTTGGGGCTCAAAAAATAGGGGTCGTCTTATGCACTGGAAAATACGGTAGCTGTACATGTTTCTGTGCCGTGCAGTTCTCTGATTGATCCCTTTTTCTCATCAGACAAAAGTCTCATCCAAGTTCACCCAAAAGACAGTGGCCACCATCTCCTGTTTTGGTCTCCAAACCAGCACCAATTCAGCGCCCGTCCATCACCCCGAACGTCCTTAATCTTGCCAAAAAGCAAAGTGACCCAGCGTGCCGACCAAAGGAGAGGTTGGAGGATCCCGAGGGTCAGGATCCTGGCCCGGCGGCCATGCTGCACCCCTCCTCGGAGAGAGAACTGGCTGCAGCTGCTCCAAAGACCAAAGAAGGTAAGAGAACCTGTGCAAAAGGTGATCCGCTCGCCTGTTGATCCACCCTTCTCCCCTTCCTGGGTCTAGCTCAAAGGTTTTCCTCACTGGAAAGAGTAATAATAATAATAATAATAATAATAATAATAATAATAATAATAAAAAACAACTTTTATTTGTATCCCTCCCTCCCCTGCCGAGACCGGGCTCAGGGCGGCTAACATCAAATATAAACTCTGATATAAAATCAAACAATAAATCGTCTCTTAAAAACAAGTCAGTATAAAATGGAAATAATGGTTGCCAGAGCCTTTGGAGGATGATGCATTTATCTGCTGTTACAGATGAGCTTTCAGGAATGTCCCATGACTAAATGTGGTCAAACATGTATAATGCCGTTGATTTATGCATTATGTTGACATTTATTTTCTCAGCAATTCTAGTCAGTGAACAAAATCAGCGCAGTTTCTTAATAGTTCTCCCATAGGAAGCATAAGGTGAAGGTACAGGACCCCTGTGCTGTTCAGTCCAATCCAAGGTGACTAGGGTTGCGGTGCTCATAGGAGTTAGGGACAGGGGCTAGAGATAGGGATAGGGGTTAGGGATAGGTAAAAATGTTAAGGACCCCTGGAGAGTTAACTCCAGTCCAAGGCAACTATGGGGTTGCGGCACTCATAGGACCCTCGTACCTACGGGATCGTCTCTCCTGGTATGCCCCGCGGAGAACCTTAAGGTCCATAAATAGCAATACTCTAGAGGTCCCGGGCCCTAAGTGTCAGGACTGGTCGTTGTCCTCTTCAGATCACCACACAAACACTTCTTGTTCTTTTATAACTTTTTATTGCGTATTAACAAACTTATAAATGGTTCTTATCTTTAACTACTATTCCTCAGAGTCACTTATTTCAGATACCTTCTGAGCTCTGCTTCTCCGTGACCAGCCACCCTCAAAATGGCGAAGATGCCCTTCCCTTCACTTACCTGCTCTTTTTTCTAACCTGGCTAGAGCTGGCTTGTATCTCTCCTCCGAATCTGAACTAGAACTTAACCCTTGCCTTTTCTGGGAACAGCCAGTCCCTCTCTGTTGTTCCTGTTGCTCTCTTCTGTTAGATGCACTGCTCTCCTCCCCCCACCTTGGGGAAAACATTCTCCCTCTGGGAAATTGGAAACTCCTAACTCTAACTCTTCCCTGACACTAAGGAGGTTAGATTAGCCTCAACCAGAGCCAGGGCCTTTTCAACTCTGGCTCCGGCCTGGTGGATCGCTCTGTCTCATGAGACCAGGGCCCTGCAGGATCTGATTTCTTTCCGCTGGGCCTGTAAGACAGAGTTGTTCCACCTGGCCTTTGGCTTGGAATCAGCCTGATTCACTTCCCCTCTTTCCTTTTCCTTATGTGATGGAACCCCTATTTGGGACTTCCCTGGCTTTTTTCTGGCCCACGTAGGACCAGTCTGGATAGTTGGCCTTGATGAAGATTTGACGTTTTCTCTCCCCAAACAGTTTTTGATCTGGGCTTCCACTGAAATGAGGCTGCATTTTAAGTTGTATTTTAATCCTGTTTTTAAGTTGTATTTTAATGAATTGTTTTTATACTTGACTTTAGCCACCCTGAGCCAGGTCTTGGCCGGGGAAGGCGGGGTATAAATAAAATAAAAAATAAATAAATAGGGGTTAGGGATAGGGGATAGGGATAGGGGCTAGAGATAGGACTTAGAGGTAGATAAAAAGGTCAAGGACCCCTGGACGGTTAAGTCCAGTCCAAGGCAACTCTGGGGTTGCAGCGCTCCTCTCGCTTTCTGGCCGAAGGAGCCGGCGTTGGTCCACAGGCAGTTTCCTGGGTCGTGTGGCCAGCAAGACTAAACTGCTTCCGGCACATGGTGGAAACCAGAGTGCATGGAAACGCTGTTTACCCTCCCGCCGCAGTGGTGCCTATTATCTACTCGCACTGGTGTGCTTTCGAACTGCTAAATTGGCAGGACCTGGGGCAGAGCGACGGGAGCTCAGCCCGTTGCGGGGATTCGAACCGCCGACCTTCCAATCGGCAAGACCAAGAGGCTCAGGTGTTTAGACCACAGCGCCACTCGCGTCCCTATAGGAAGCATAGCAGGTGATGTATGAATGGTTTTTGTTTCATCAGAATGAGTAATTAAACACAAAGACGGTTTGACTTCTTATTGACTTGTCTCTGCATATCTTTCTGCCGGCAGCCAATAGTCTCAGGGCTTTAGATACAATATTCTCAGCCTTAGTATATTCCATTCTTCGAGGGCTCTACTTTCCACTAATCATTTAAAATAGGAATCAGAGAGAAGACGATCCCTGCTTCTTAAATGCTCCTTGGTCTTGAACAGTAAACTTGGTCGTGCAAAAATAGCACACTTACCCCTTTGATATTTTTTTTAAATTAGAAATTGGTAATTTGGTGCTGTTTTTAATCACATGGCATTCTGTAGACTTGTCTTCGCATCAGCACCCTAAAGCAACTTGCTGTATTTTTCCGTGTATAAGACTATATTTCCCCCCAAAATAGTTCAAAATTGGGGGTTGTCTTGTACACAGAATGTTGCCATTATTTATTTCTGAATTCGGGGCTCAAACAAATAGGGGTCATCTTATACATGGGGGCATCTTATACACGGGAAAGTACGGTATTCTGTACTTTTACAGATTTATACTGATTTGCCCAATAGGCCCAGGTTCTGTTATGCCCTTGTTGACTTCCCAAGCATAACCACATCTTACCTCGTACTCATCCATACCAGTGTTTTCAGCACAGTAGTCTTTCTGTCCACATACTTTGTGCAGTACAAAATGTACTATTTATGTGAATGAAATTTAGCTCTTTGAATCAAGTAGTCTCTTGCCTCAAAAACAAACTGTATTGTGCCCTTGAAGGTTAATGTTGTTTACAATTTCATCGACTCAATAAGTTTATCAGATTTTCATCAGGTGCACCATCAGATTTTCAAAAGGACAATTGGTCAGTTTTAAACTTTGACATACCGATGTTGAAAACCAATGTTCTGACTGTCTTGCAAAATTTTGGAACGAGGCTCAATTTGAAAATCAATTAACAAATATATATTAGTTAAGTCTTTATTTCCCATGTCTGATGCCTCTGGAACACCGCTAAGTTGGCACTTCTGAAGTTTGTGGTTCTACTAATACGAAGGGGGGAAATGGATTTCTCAGGTGTTGTGACCTCTGACTTAGGAAGAGAGTGGTGTAAGTTCCCCTGAAAAGCTGGTTTCATTGTATGCACAGTTGCTTAGGGGACGAAGAGTCACTTTTGGTCCCCCCTAGGGAAACTTAAAACAATGTGGAATGAATGCCTCAATCATCTCCCCTCCTTGCCCCGGTGCGCAAGGAGCACATCCTCTACCCTTCTGAGCAGGATGGACACACCCTCTGTCACCTCTCAAAAAAGAGACATTTTGGATGAGATGTCCTGGGCATTTGTCTCCCTGGAGAAGGACTTAGGGGCTACCTTAGCAGAAAAAGGAGTTTGACCCAGGCACCTGGTGGAGGCATCTCTCTCTACAAACAGCCACAGGTGAGTGGGTTGCTTGGCTGCTACATTCGATGTCAAATGCACATGATTGGAAGCATGATTCTCCTGGAGGGCTTCCCTCCAGGTTAATGCTTTAGGCTGATTGTCGTACGACTAATCCCTTTCGCGCAAGTCTTAATCGTTTGTTTCCCCCGCCCCTTAGCTATTACGTAGAGCACACTCAGTGTTATATCAGGCACGTTCAACAGGTAGATCATGATCTACTGGTAGATCGCGGGGTGTTCCTGGCTGGTATCTGGTCTCCTTGTCCCCAATTTTTTTAAAAAAAAGAATAAAAAAAGCTGAACTACTGCTTCCTTCTTAATAAAAAGCTTGACCACTGTGAGTTCCTAAGAAAAGCTGAACAACCTTGCCTTTCCAAAAAACACTCAACAAACTTGGCTTCCAAAGAAAAGCCTAACAACATTGGCTTCCTAAACAAAGCTCAATAATGTTGCCTTTCCCAAAAAGCTTTTGCCTCCTAGCAACAAAAAGTGGACCATCCAATTAAGTTCTACTATCGGACTGCAGATTCAGGGCCCTAAGCTGTGTTTTATATAATTGACTTTTGATTATATTCTGTGCATATCGCAATGCTCCTTCAGTTCCATTCATTCATATATTCCGTTTCATTCATTCATGTTTTATTCATTCATATATTCCATTCTATTCATTCATTTGCTTCTGAAAAAAAAGCTCAACAACTTTGGCCTGCCCAACAACAACAGGTCGATCCCTGCCAGTTTTTTTACACTGTGAGTAGATCACAATCTACTGAGAGTTGGACGTCCCTGCTAGTCTAGTACAAGTCTGAATGGTTTGTCTTCCCCTCCCCTTCGCTATTACGTAGAGCACACTTAATGCTACGTGTCGACTAGCTCTGTTTGACAATATTTCACCTTCTGCGCAAATACGCCCCTGGCTTCAGACATGCATGTTTTCCTTTGCAGAGCCTCCGGCCTCCTACACCTTCCTGCCTGAGTTGCCACCCTCCATCTTCGGCCCCTCGTCTCCCGCTGCCTCGCCTTTCTGCCCTCAGGAATTCCAGCCCGCCTCCTCCGTCGCAAGGAAGATCCTTTTCGGATACGATCCAATGTCCCGGATTCGCGCTCCCTCTCGCTCCTCAGGCGACTCTCCTACTACCCCTTTCCACACCGATTTAATGGATGGCACCTGCTCCCCAAGCATGCTTCCTCCGCCTCGGGATCTCGGGGAAGACCAGGGAGCTAAGGGTGGTTTCCTGCGCAACTTTGCTCTGGAAGCTTCACGGCAGGGAGATGGGGTGGCTGTCAGCCCTCTCCGGTGCTTTAATTTCCCATCCCCTCAGAGGATCGGCCCAGGTTATATTTATACCTCCCGTTCCACTATCAGTCGGAGGTTGCCAAATAACCAGCCGGTGACTATGGCGACAGACCCCTATGTTCTGGAGAAATTGCTCCACACCTTCCAAACCATGCGGTGCAGCGTTGACAACATCAGCCAGGAGCTCAGGGTGCTGAACACCCACCTAGCCGATCTCTCGCACCACTTTAGCACACTGCCTCATCCTAGCCACTCTCCTCACAATGGCCCCGAATACTATGGCTGAAGAGACCGAGATCTCCCAACCTTTCTAGATCAGGCCTTGTGTGCTTGGACCCCTGTCAGGCTTTGACTGGGAGGCAAAATTTCTTGACAGGGAACAGCTCTTCCCCTTCATGCACCCATAGCTTTGAACAGCCAGGGAAGAGACCATGGCGGTCTTGTGCATTTATAATCCCTAGGTACTAGGCTCCGTCACATGACTTGGGGGAATGCTTGGCACCATCACAATAATATATCTACTTTCCTCAGTTTGATGCTTCTATTGCCATACCACTTTAAATCAAAAAGCAGTGCTAGAAATTGTCTCCAGTGGTGTACGTGTGTGACCTTTGGCAATTAAAAATGGCTCTTCAAATGCACAGAGCAGTCTTCTTTTATTTTAGCCGTTTCTCAGTAAGTGCCATGCATATTAAAACACTGGTGGTCCTTCCAAACAATATCTTGAGAATTTAGAACAGTAGCACTGTTCATGATAATAGTCCAACATGTACCATTTTTTTCCTTGTCTAAGACTAGGGGGTTTTTTACCAAAAAATTAGGTTTAAAATTGAGAGCTCATCTTATACACAGGTAGTGCTGAGGGGTATTTTCTTAATTTGGAGTCGCCAAAAATAGGGGGTGTCTTATACATGGGGTGTCTTATAGTCGGAAAAATACGCAATATTGTGTTACATTTTCTATAGGATAAGGGTCGGTGGGTTGATCTGCTTAGGTTCTGCATTATTCAGACTTGAGAGCAAGAAACTTTTGAACCCAGGAGCAACTAGAAGTTCTACAAGTCTCTTAGTTGCTTTACCGTCTTAAATTCAGAAAGAATGCAGGGAAAGGGATTGGGACCTAAATTTGTTCTTGGACACCAGAAAGAGTTGGGGTGCCATGGAGGACATAGATAGGGAATAAAATAAAGATTTTGCTGCAGGGGGTGTAGGGTTCTGGAATGAGTTTTCCTTCTCACTTCCATTCCCTGCAGAAAATGGACCTTGACGGTCGGTCCAATGTAACAGTCTACATACCTGTAATGGATTTAGGGGTTGCTCGTGCGTAAGTTGCCGCCACTGCTGGCGAGGTTACCTGGTTAAACCCTTTCTGACTGAACAGCCTCCAGCATCGTGACTGTCTCAGTCGCTGGCAGAATCCGTCAGTGGGCGTTTCTTAAACCTTTTCCAGCATAAAAGTTGTTTGACGCCAAGTCTCCTCCTACTCTCCCTGCGCGGAAGTCTTCTGCGGAGGGAGGGTGTGGGCAACGGAGTACCCGTACTCTCTCCGCTGGTCTCCGGCGAGGAGTCTTGGAGCCTCCTCTCTGATTCCCCCATCTGCCCCCCTTCTCCACGGGTGTTACGCTGATTTCCTTCCCCAGCAGATGGGCTGCCTCTCTCCCTACTGGGACCCTCTCCGGCATCCCTCTGGAGCCTTCCCTCCGCCTCTAGCTCCGATGGCAGTTCCCTGACAATACCCTATAGTTATAATCGTTCTGAAGCCATGGAGACAAGCTCCTAAAAGCAAGGGGAGGCAAGCTAAGGTCCGCGGACTGTCTGGGAATCAGCATGTTTTTACATGAGTAGAATGTTTCCTTTTATTTAAAATGCACCTCTGGGTTATTTGTGGGGCCTGCCTGGTGTTTTGACATGAGTAGAATGTGTGCTTTGATTTAAAATGCATCTCTGGGTTATTTGGGGGGCATAGGAATTCGTTCTTTTTTTCTTTTCTTTTCTTCAAAATATAGTCCGGCCGCCCACAAGCTCTGAGGGACAGTGGACTGGCCCCCTGCTGAAAAAGTTTGCTGACCCCTGGTGTAGACACTTCTGAGCTAGATAGGTCCAATGGTCTGACTTGGTAGAAGGCAGCTTCCTAGGTTGAGCTTGCGTTATACTGAGTTAGACCACTGGCCATGTTGGCAGGTCTCTAGCAGGAAGCACCCACTCACTACCCAATGTCTTTTAAAATGCTTCGGGAGGAAAAATCTTTCCAAAGATTTTCAATTCATTATTATTATTATTGGTTTTTATAAACAGGAATGATGGTCTACAAATAAGTTGGCCCAGTTTTCTCCTGTCCTTTATCTATCACAAAAATAGCATAGATTCAGGTAGGTAGCCATGTTGGTCTGACACAGTCGAAATATATATAAAAATTAAATAATTGTCCAGTAGCACCTTAGAGACCAACTAAGTTTGTTATAAATAGCATAATAAATGTGGATAGTTTTCTGTTTCAGTGACAAAAGTCCAAAGGTTATTCATGTGTGCTAAAACTCAGTCTTAAGTTTTTTCTTTTTTAAAAAAACATTTAACCACATCAGTTAACCAAAATGGATACATTTGCTATTATGTTATTGTTTTAGTGAAATGAATTGTTTAAATTGTTATGAAGGAAATGATTATTTCCCCCTTCTAATCAAGTACAGCAGAAAAGTTGTCCAAATAGAAAATTAACTTATTAAATTCACCATCATTTCATCATTATCTGTCTATGTATTTCTAAGAGTAGAACCAAATCACTCATTTTTTATAACTGTAAAAACCACTCTGAAAATTTATTCTTCCAAAAAAGAAACCTTCCTCTGGTTGTCTATATGAAGACGATACCAGCAATAATGAGTCTTTCTGTAAAAAAGGGGGGGGGGGAGATTTAAATCAGTCATACTGACTAGTGATTGAAATCAAGACTTACGGACGAGTAATTTAAATCGTGATTTAAACATGATTTGATTTAAATCAGATCACCCTGGTTTAGTCTTCTGTCTGTTTGTCTGCCTGAAGCTTAAGTAGCAATTTGAGAACCAAATGAGTCATTTTGATAGATCTGTAAAAATTTATTCTTCCCAAATGGAAACCTTCCTCTGGTTGTCAGTGTGAAGAGGATGCAAGCATCCTTTCTGTAAAAAAGGAAAAAAGATTTAAATCTTTTTTCCCTCCTCCTCTTTTTCTCCTCCTCATA